>NC_056746.1:254010577-254038077 GCF_019279795.1 Protopterus annectens | reverse complement strand
ACGAAAAAAAAAAAAACAGATACTATTTGTTTTTCACTACAGGACAGTATATAAGATTGCTATGTCTCCTTCCCCCTCTGTCTGTCTGTCTGTCTCTCTCTCTATATATCTATATATATATATATATATATATATATATATATATATATATATATATATATATATATATATATATATATATATATATATATATATATATATATATATATAGACGAATATATGGGTGACCTGCATTTGACCTAAATGCAAGTTTGTCAAAATCTGTTTAATTAACTATATTTGGTCATATATGCAGATGGTTGACAGGCATGTGAGACTGATAATCCCCAGGTATGAGTGTGGCTATGGGAATATTCTCTTTCCCAGGGATTATGCTATCTCAAGACTTAGTATATATAATTAGCAGGTTGTGTGGGGCCTGCAGGGGGGTCTTGTTTCCCTGCAAAATTGATGTAATTTGTTTTATTCTTTGTTGTTGTTGTTGTTTGAAAATTGCATGCTCCAAGCTTCTTTCTCAGCACATGCCTGGTAACGTGTTGACATTTGGTTTGCTGACCTTCTGCTGTCGATGTTTCGAAGGCTGATATATTGGCTCCTCGACTAAAGTGAGTAGACCTATGTGTGTGTGTGTGTGTGTATATATATATATATATATATATATATATATATATATATATATATATATATATATATATATATATATATATATATATATATATATATATATATATATATATATATATATATATTTATATATATATATATACATATATATATATATATATATATATATATATACACGAATATATGGGTGACCTGCATTTGACCTAAATGCAAGTTTGTCAAAATCTGTTTAATTAACTATATTTGGTCATATATGCAGATGGTTGACAGGCATGTGAGACTGATAATCCCCAGGTATGAGTGTGGCTATGGGAATATTATCTTTCCCAGGGATTATGCTATCTCAAGACTTAGTATATATAATTAGCAGGTTCTGTGGGGCCTGCAGGGGGGGTCTTGTTTCCCTGCAAAAAAATGATGTAATTTGTTTTATTCTTTGTTGTTTGAAAATTGCATGCTCCAAGCTTCTTTTTCAGCACGTGCCTGGTAACGTGTTGACATTTGGTTTGCTGACCTTCTGCTGTCGATGTTTCGAAGGCTGATATATTGGCTCCTCGACTAAAGTGAGTAGACCTATGTGTGTGTGTGTGTGTGTGTGTGTGTGTGTATATATATATATATATATATATATATATATATATATATATATATATATTTATATATATAGGTTTACTATGGGAATGTCGGATCAACATCGGTCGCACATTTACAATGTCGACCTTAAATGCTGAATCTGAAATTTTGAATAGTAACCCACAATGAAACTCAATATATCAAACTCTGTGGTTCGATGTATTCGACATAGCAGGAGGTGACATCACTCACCTCCTGCTATGCAGAGTAACATACCGTTGAACTCTTCATTCAATGGTACGTTAATGCTATTATTTTGCAGGGGGACTATGCCCCCCTGCACGCCCCATGTGGGGGGGCTGTTCCCCCACATCCCCTGCACATTAATTATACCAACTCTGACATTGCACTACAGTGAGGAACTGGGCTAATTCCCTGTTCCTTACTGAAGCGTGAAGTCTCGGTACGTTGCTTGCTGAAAGGTCAAGTGCACCATGCAACTCGACTAAACATGGTCTTGATTCGGTTGTTAGAATCCTTGATTTCAACAATCAGCCATTCGACTGACTGCCATTCAGGTAAGTGATAACTATATATATATATATATATATATATATATATATGAGTATGTGATTTTTTAAAGCTTGCATATATGACCACAATACTCTTAAACATGGGTTAATGATTTGAAGTGTTCTTTATACTCATACTATTGTCTTATATACTTCTACCCAGACATTGTGGAAGGCTACAGTAACATGTTTTCTGTTTAATATACCATCTGGTGGAAACTTGGACTAAATTCATATGACTACAATTCAGATTATATTCTATATTTTGCTGAATTATCCATTTATGGTTGAAAAGTTCTGTGAGTATCAGAGCTACCTAATTAACAAGCATAACCATTTCTTCAGTGACAAGTACAGTAAAAAGATTTAATTTTTGGCAATCATATTACAGAATCTGTTTTAATTTTCTTTATTTTACTCAGTGCATTTTATTGTTATTTCTACAATTCATCATTTTAATCAACTCATTTTAATCTAAAATGTCTTATTATTTCTACTGTTCCTTATCTGAATCTGTAATGCTCTTTGGTTTTGAAAAACACATACAAAATAAGATAATGAGTAGCAGTGTTAAGACAGTTTTGGGTTTGAATTAATGCGTTTTCATGTCCCTGTCACTCTCCCCTGCTGTTAGACCACATCCAGGACTGCTACCTTTACTTGCTATTTTATTTATATATTTGTTCTTCTGTTTAACTGAGAATGTGGGCTAATTAAAAGGACCCTTCTTCAGCCTACACATAGTAAAACGGCAAATCAGTATATATAAATATATGTAATAGTGAAAGCACAATAGATTCAGCAAAAACAAAACCATACTTCTAAATAATAATAAAGCACCATTCATAATTTTGTTAGCTGATTGAATTATATGGAGACATATACTGTAAAAGAAAGAGACAGACCCTACCTGAGAATTATTGCACATAACATTTTAAAGGATCTCATTTTACCCCTCTCAGTCAGGCAAGTATATGAATTATCATTAAAGGATTTAACAACTGAAGTTTCTTTGAAGAGGAAGTGCAATCCAGTTGTGGGAAGTAAAGGAGAGAAAGGACATGTCACCTAAACTAATTCTGGTTCATGGGGCTTATAGAGGTAAGGGATGTGATTCAGGAAACCATGTCACTCCTCTAATCCAAAATCTATATACATGTAGAGGACCGGAGTCAAATGCTGTCAACACAACAAGTAATAAGCACAATGAAGGCAACATATGCATACTCCTTACCAGGGAGATAGCCAAATATTTTAAGAAGAGAATATTAGTATAGTGTTTTTCCCAGTCATGAGCCAACAGCATAAATAAACACAGTTGGCCAGCAATTCGCAGCTGAACAGAATTCAATCAGCCAAAAACAGATGGTGGAAATTCAGACTTCATTTACAAAAATAACAAACCAGTTTCGGCATCAGCATACCTTCTTCAGTGTAAGAGTAACAAACATATGAAGTATAAACAAATAAACAAATTTATACCCAAAGATAACCAATGAGCATTAGTAAATAACCTATGCTCATGAATAATACATGAATATTTTAATTAAATATGAAAAAACAAAATGCAAGGGACCAAAGCTATAATCCTGACCTCTAATAAATTATTATAAACAGTTAATGTAATATATTTGCTGTTAACAAACTAATAGTGTGTAAGAACCTTGAAAATTAATGTTTGTTAAGTAAGATAAATTGCATTAAACAGCAATATTGCAAGGTAGAAAATTGCAATATATATTAGGCCTATATTAAAGAGTATTAATTACACAATAAGGATATGTATGACAAACCCAATGTGTTAAAAGGACAGTTGTCTATATTCATATATTAAATATGTGGAAGAACTGACTTCCATATTAACAAATATAATAATTGTATATGGAAATTATTATAAGATTGTGCAAGTTGGATGCCATAAAAATGTGGTGATGAATAGTCGTAAATTCCAGGCAGAAACAATGAACCTTATAGCTAAATTATTAAATTTGACACTGAATGGATACCATTCACCATATAATTGTAGTTATAAGTGATCATTGAGTCCAGGCAGAAACAATGAACCCAGACCAATAATCCAATATTTCTCCTTGTGATTCAATATACCATGCCAACCTTCTGTATTACTACGATCACCAACAATTTTGTCTATAATCATAAACATGAATTGTGCTTGTTGATGTTTTAACACATGCCAATATAAAGCATTTGTTTCCTTTTTGTTTCTAATATCACTCCGATGTTCATTTATGCGTGTCCTAAGTGGCCTAGATGTCTGGCCCACATAAAATGCTCCACAATGACATGAGGCCAAGTAGACAACCCAATCACTACTACAGTTGCCAAAGATTTTACAATCAAATACCTTACTGGTGTTGCGACTTGAAAAGTGCTTGGACTTAGTGATCTGTTTGCAAGATCCACAATGGCCACACGGGAAGGTACCCAACAGTTCATGTCCCGTAATGGTAAGTTGTTTGTGAATTGCTCCCCCACTACCTATATGTTTATAATGGGATAATAGGGAACCCAATGTTTTTCCTTTCCTGTTTGAAAATTGACATTCTTCCCCCAAAACCACACTAAGTTGTTCATTGGCCATTAATATATTCCAGTGTTTATTTATAATATCTCTGATGACATAATAATTTCTTTCATACGTTGTTATAAATCTAATAGTAGATATCCTGGAATCTGCAGAAGTTATCTTATAATCCAACATAGTCTTTCTATTCATTTCAGAGGATCATACCCACGCTTTATTGATGTCCTGTGTTTTGTACCCTCTATTGACAAATCTATTATATAAATCCTGACTAGCCGCCTCATAGTCTGATTTGGTTGAAGTAAGATGCTTCATGCGCATGAACTGTGATACCGTTATGTTCCTGATGGTGTGGCGTGGGTGCATGCTGGAAGCATGTAATAACGTATTATATTGTGGATATTTGCAGAAAACTTTAGTAGCCAGAGTATGGTCTGGGTTTCTCAAGATAATTACACCAAGAAAATTAATAGTTTGTGCATCAAACGTGATCAAAAATTCAATACCCCAGATATTGCCATTTAAATAATCTACAAATTCCTGCAAGTATCCAGCATCCGCACGCCACACCATCCAACAATCATCTAAATTCCGGCGCCAAATATTCATTTCAACCAGATAGATATTGTGAGATACATCATAAATCATGCATTCTTCAAAAAATGCCATAAAAAGGTCGGCATAGATAGGAGCAAAAGAGGCCCCCATAGCCGTCCCCTGAAGCTGCCAGTAACACTGGCCTTGAAAATAAAAGACATTTTTATTGGGTACATGTTTGGACATGCAAATCAATAGCGTGTTGAACCCCGGTGGATACAGACTAGTCCTATCCAACCAATATTTGAGGGCTTGTAAACCAGCCCAGTGTGGTATGCTGGTATATAGGGCTTTAACATCCAATGAACACATTAACCACTCTGGCTCCACTTGTGTGTCTTCAATAATTTTAAGGAACTATGTGGTGTCCTGAAGCCTTGCTTGCTAAGAACCTCGAAAATTAATGTTTGTTAAGTAAGATAAATTGTATTAAACAGCAATATTGCAAGATAGAAAATTGCAATATATATTAGGCCTATATTAAAGAGTATTTAAGAGAAATATTGGATTATTGGTCTGGTTTCATTGTTTCCGCCTAGACTCAATGACCACTTATAACTACAATTATATGGTGAATGGTATCCATTCAGTGTCAAATTTAATAATTTAGCTATGAGGTTCATTGTTTCTGCCTGGAATTTACGACTATTCATCACCACCATTTTATGGCATGCAACTTGCACAATCTTATAACAATTTCCATATACAATTATTATATTTGTTAATATGGAAGTCAGTTCTTCCACATATTTAATATATGAATATAGACAAACTGTTCTTTTAACACATTGGGTTTGTCATACATATCCTTATTGTGTAATTAATACTCTTTAATATAGGCCTAATATATATTGCAATTTTCTATCTTGCAATATTGCTGTTTAATACAATTTATATTACTTAACAAACATTAATTTTCGTGGTTCTTACACACTATTAGTTTGTTAACAGCAAATATATTATATTAACTGTTTATAATAATTTATTAGAGATCAGGATTATAGCTTTGGTCCATTGCATTTTGTTTTTTCATATTTAATTAAAATATTCATGTATTATTCATGAGCATAGGTTATTTACTAATGCTCATTGGTTATCTTTGTGTATAAATTTGTTTATTTGTTTATACTTCATATTTTTGTTACTCTTACACTGAAGAAGGCATGCTGATGCCGAAACCGGTTTGCTATTTTTGTAAATAAAGTCTGAATTTCCACCATCGTTTTTTGGCTGATTGAATTCTGTTCAACTGCGAATTGCTGGCCAACTGTATTTGTTTGTGGTACTTTCCGGCCGTGCATCACCCACGCGCACAGCAATTGGTTTTGTCCTTGGTCTTGGGCTGTGCTGTGGGACCAGCAGTTAATTTGCCATTATCTGCAGACAGAGGAATCCTCTCCTGATGGTGTTATGGACTACATAATTATCCAACACACTCCATGTTGGATTATCGTTAGGGTTTTCATTTTTTTGGAGTAACAGACATCTTTGCCATTTTTGCTTTGCTGATATTCTATGCATTTTGGGACCAAGGCTACAACGACTAAAGTGGTGTTGCTTTGTGGTAGGGCCTACAAGTTCATGGATTACGCTACCTGGAAGATTGTGAGACAACTTTTAAAATGTTTGAGTGTTTTTCATGTTGACTATACATATGCCATTGATTTGGGATTGTGCTTAAAGGAATTACATCAACGCGAGGTTGCATTTATATATCAAAGTCTTCGGGGTGTATTATCTAATCACTCAGGTATATTTGGTCATTTGATTTATACGCTCATGGTTCGTGACTGAAATATAACAAATATCAAGTTTATCGACTCATTTTGCCATCATTGATACTAGTCGATGTTTATTTTGGAACTTTATAACAGCATATACATTAAGAACTTGATATGGTGAACATGAATGACATTCTTTAGTGTTGAACAGTGTGGGACGTTTTTTCATACCATTATTTGGGACTAAAAAATTTTTTGGACAATATTTTTTTCTTGTGTATAGCAATTTGGCATTTAACACCTATGTATCTTTGAACATTGTTCCTCATACACTTGGCGTTAGCAGACCAACCAGTATATTTTTTCTCTGCTAATTGGGGAAATATATAGTGTTTTCGAACATTAAGGTATTGGATCCTAATGTGCTTCTCTAGATATTAGTACAAGACTCTCTAGTATACCATGTGCATGCAGGGAATATATTTATGTAAGGACTTTGTTTGAGGGACATATTTTTTATACTCAAGTGTGTTTTATTCATTGTACGTTTCTATTATCAAGTAATGGTCCAATATAGGATGTTCATTCCGGAACCTTTATATAGGCGTGGTTCAGTTTAGGGAAGAAATTAGCCAACTTTGTCATGATTTTTGTTCAACTTAAGGCGCAGCAATTTTGATACAAACATCGTCATTTTTGTATATACCTATTTATGATAATATAATTCTCTTAGAGGCCCAACAGGTTCACCATATAGGGACTACCATTTTTAGGTGGTTGGATGATATATGTGAACACCCTTTGGAATTAGTCAGTGATTTCCTCACACTTCTGTAGAGCTAGGGTGGCTCTTTTGTCAATTACACTATACATAATGTTATGATTTATGGGACTTTATTGGTTTTTAACATAGTACAGTCCTAGAACATCTTAAAGTTTGTTAACATATATGTATGGATTACATGTGTTATATACCTAGGTTTTCATACTATATTTTTTTTTGCTCCCAAATGACATTTTGATTTTTGATTCAGTGGTTTTTATACACTACTACAATTGCTAGTATCATTTATTGAATACCATTGGTGGATTTTCTTCTTCTCTTTATACTATCATTACATTGTTATATTATTGTTTCACCATTTGATGGGGATTCAATTTTATACTATATTTTGTGATAATAAGACCCACAGATTATTATTAACCCTTGCTATTGATATTATATGTCAGTATCACCATTCAGGTTTGGTACATTTTCTAAAATGTTTTAAATATCTGACATTTTTGGGTCTATTAACAATATTAACGTGTTGGATAAATATTTGGTAATTCTACCTTACCAGTTTTTCAGGCTTTCCTGGGTAATACTTTATATTGTTGAATCATTTCCTTTTCATGTGAATATTGGACACTCTTTGAGTGCTGCACAGTTTCTTGGGTCTCCTCTTGGACGGATTTGGGGTACCCCAAACCAACTTAGGCCCAAAACATATTAATCATTTAGGTTTCTCTTGGTTTGTCAACTAATACCACCCCACTTTACATTTTTTTTGAGTACTATAGCAGATTTGGACATACATTCACAGCATGGACCTTGAGAGCATATTATCAGGATTATGTGCTGATCGGGAGGACATTGGGGTCTTTGGGATCAATGCCTCACCAAGCAGTAATCCAACTAACACAGAACAACAGATGTCATCTGATTGTGATCTATCTTTTCTTTCTCTTACTAAAGGCCTTAAAAATTTAAGGTCAAACATATGGCACTTAAAATTATTTAGAGCATATTCAAATAAAAACATTGCCCCTAGGGGCTTAAGAATACGGCTCTAACCTTTAGTGGGTAGACCAGATGACAAGTTGAATAAGGATTGGAAGGAAGCTTTACAAACAGGATCTATGTTATTTGTGAATGTTCTTTTACAATATTATGAGAAGATAGTGGATGAGAATATACAAGAAGTCAAAACTTTATGTTCTGATTGTAAAAAAATATGAGTCTTCGTCTAGTTTTCAGGATCATTTGAGGAAATTATCCAAAGATTTGACAAACCATGAGAAAACCATTAAGGAAAGGAAAATTAAAAAAATATCACAGGGATTATTCTGATTACCAAAGGGGACGTCCCTTTGAGCTTAACCGCTCTGTTAGATTTGCAGAGCTTGGCCAGGGGTCCACCCCGAATCGCACCAAGAAGAGACCAAGATCTATTCTCAAAAACAGAGATGGTTTCAACAATAGTACCTCAGGAGAGGATTCCTCTCTGACAGATTATGAGCACACAGGGGATAGAGAATCACCACATAGAAAGAAAACAAACAGAACTGTCCCTTTAGAAATGGCTCCAAACATAGGGGGGACGGAAGCACAAGAAAAGACCCACTAGAGCATTCACTAGAGGGATTGATCCAGAATTTTCTAACATAAGTCAATATCAGCAACAAAACAACACTGTTTTAAACCTATCCAATGTATGTTTGTCTTGTAATCAACAGAATCTTTTGAATAAAGGGCTTAATTTTATTCCGGGCTTTTATTCCAATGAATATCATATTGTCACAGATGTTTTGAATTTTTGTCGTAGTTTGAATCTTAAATTGTTTTTTGCAGATGATACCTCTCAAAGATCCAACCAATTCAGATTTGGCAAATCTGATTTTCAACCTCCTATGAATAAGAATGTATCCATCTTTATGCAATCAGTCTTCAGAGATTTACACTTTCAAAATTATGGACATACTATGTTGGGACATAATCTCTCACAGCAAGAGAGCATAGCTCTACAAGAGTTACATAACAACAAGGATATAGTTATATTATGTGCAGATAAAGGTGGGGCAGTGGTGGTTCAAAATATGAGTGATTATATTCAAGAGGGTTTAACCCAGTTATCTAACATGGCATGTTATATGAACATGGCCATTGACCCCACCCCGAACTTCAAGAAGGAAATTGATTCTTTCTTGAATCTAGCATGTGAAGAAGGTATTATTACCAAGAGCTGTGCTAAACAACTTTCGGTCAAGGATCCCCGTAAGCAAATTTTATATCTATTACCCAAAATTCACAAATCAATAACTAATCCTCTGGGTAGACCAATTGGTTCGGGTATTGGATCCTTGACTGAACCGTTGTCAGCATTCCTGACATACCATCTTAAACCCCTTCTGGGTTTGATTTGAGCAAGGCTACAGGACACCACACAGTTCCTTAAAATTATTGAAGACACACAATTGGAGCCAGAGTGGTTAATGTGTTCATTGGATGTTAAAGCCCTATATACCAGCATACCACACTGGGCTGGTTTACAAGCCCTCAAATATTGGTTGGATAGGGCTAGTCTGTATCCACCGGCATTCAACACGCTATTGATTTGCATGTCCGAACATGTACTCAATAACAATGTCTTTTATTTTCAAGGCCAGTGTTACTGGCAGCTTCAGGGGACGGCTATGGGGGCCTCTTTTGCTCCTATCTATGCCAACCTTTTTATGGCATTTTTTGAAGAATGCATGATTTATGATGTATCTCACAATATCTATCTGGTTGAAATGGATATTTGGCGCCGGTATTTAGATGATTGTTGGATGGTGTGGCGTGTGGATGCTGGATACTCGCAGGAATTTGTAGATTATTTAAATGGCAATATCTGGGGTATTGAATTTTCGATCACGTTTGATGCACAAACTATTAATTTTCTTGATGTAACTATCTTGAGAAACCCAGACCATACTCTGGCTACTAAAGTTTTCCGCAAATATCCACAATATAATACGTTATTACATGCTTCCAGCATGCACCCACTCCACACCATCAGGAACATCCCGGTATCACAGTTCTTGCGCATGAAGCGTCTTAGTTCAACCAAATCAGACTATGAGGTGGCTAGTCAAGATTTATATCATAGATTTGTCAATAGAGGGTACAAAACACAGGACATCAACAAAGCATGGATACGATCCTCTGAAATGAATAGAAAGACTATGTTGAATTATAAGACAACTTCTGCATATTCCAGGATATCTACTATTAGATTTATAACAACATATGGAAGAAATTATTATGTCATCAGAGATATTATAAATAAACACTGGAATATATTAATGGCCAATGAACAACTTAGAGTGGTTTTGGGGGAAGAATGCCAATTTTCATACAGGAAAGGAAAAACACTGGGTTCCCTATTATCCCATTATAAACATATAGGTAGTGGGGGAGCAATTCACAAACAACTTACCATTACGGGACATGAACTGTTGGGTACCTTCCCATGTGGACATTGTGGATCTTGCAAACAGATCACTTAGTCCAAGCACTTTTCAAGTCACAACACCAGTAAGGTATTTGATTGTAAAATCTTTGGCAACTATAGTAGTGATTGGGTTGTCTACTTGGCCTCATGTCATTGTGGGGCATTTTATGTGGGCCAGACATCTAGGCCACTTAGGACACGCATAAATGAACATCGGAGTGATATTAGAAACAAAAAGGAAACACATGCTTTATATCGGCATGTGTTAAAACATCAACAAGCACAATTCATGTTTATGATTATAGACAAAATTGTTGGTGATCGTAGTAATACACAAGGTTGGCATGGTATAATGAATCACAAGGAGAAATATTCGATTATTGGTCTGGGTTCATTGTTTCCGCCTGGACTCAATGACCACTTATAACTACAATTATATGTTGAATGGTATCCATTCAGTGTGAAATTTAATAATTTAGCTATGAGGTTCATTGTTTCTGCCTGGAATTTATGACTATTCATCACCACAATTTTATGGCATCCAACTTGCACAATCTTATAACAATTTCCATATACAATTATTATATTTGTTAATATGGAAGTCAGTTCTTCCACATATTTAATATATGAATATAGACAACTGTCCTTTTAACACATTGGGTTTGTCATACATATCCTTATTGTGTAATTAATACTCTTTAATATAGGCCTAATATATATTGCAATTGTCTATCTTGCAATATTGCTGTTTAATACAATTTATCTTACTTAACAAACATTAATTTTCGAGGTTCTTACACACTATTAGTTTGTTAACAGCAAATATATTACATTATCTGTTTATAATAATTTATTAGAGGTCAGGATTATAGCTTTGGTCCCTTGCATTTTGTTTTTTCATATTTAATTAAAATATTCATGTATTATTCATGAGCATAGGTTATTTACTAATGCTCATTGGTTATCTTTGGGTATAAATTTGTTTATTTGTTTATACTTCATATGTTTGTTACTCTTACACTGAAGAAGGCATGCTGATGCCGAAACCGGTTTGTTATTTTTGTAAATAAAGTCTGAATTTCCACCATCGTTTTTTGGCTGATTGAATTCTGTTCAACTGTGAATTGCTGGCCAACTGTGTTTGTTTGTGGTACTTTCCGGCCGTGCATCACCCACGCGCACAGCAAATGGTTTTGTCCAACAGCGTAAATCACACTGCTTTAGTCTGCTTTTATTGCAGCCCATGCAAAGCATTATCATATACACATCAGAATGAAGTGGAAGCCTACACCTGCAAAGAGACTTTTCTTATTTAAAGGTTCAATCTTTTTATACTTTGACAAACACAAACCACTGACACAGTCCGAACACTGCTAGTCCAAGTATAATTTTAAAAAAGAATGATACGTGCAAGTGATCCAGACATTTAAAAAATATAAACATCTCTAGTTGTGTACTATCATGGGAGGAAATTAACTAGTCAAGCAAAACCAAAATAACCCTAGTCAAGTTAACAAAGATGACAGCTTTTGTTATGAACAACTACTATGCATACAGTATGCATCAAGGCAGTTACAGAGATCTCCAAATTCATTGGCTAACATGTCCTAAGGACTTCTGGAGTTGGTACAAAATGAAGGACAAGATAACCAGCATAAAGAAATGCAATCACTCTGCTGACATCCAGACCCATATTATTACTAGAAGGAGAAGGCACCCCCATGAACTGAGTCAATGGGACACTACAGCACATCGGATTATTAGATGAAGTAGATCTTGTTTTAAACTTATTTACTAGATTCTTCTACTTAAACAGCTCATAGGTTCATAGGTTCATAGGTTCATACTAGGCTATCTGCCCGAGGGCATTTACAAGCCTAGCCCACAGTTTTGTGGCTTACGCCACCCCTTTAGTATGGGGAACTATACCCATTATTTTGCTGTGCCTCTGTTGAGCAGTGACACTGAGGTAATCCCTGGGGTATATCTGCGATCTCCCATCCATTGGTCAAGATTTCTCTTGAACAAGGCCAGCGAGGTGCTCTGCCTCACATATACAGGGATTTTATTCCACAGCATAGGGAGTCTTTGGGTGATGAATCTATCCCTCCAGCACGTCCTATTAATAGCCGTGTCGAGGTTTAAGTCTCCGCCCTTGTGGCTCTGACGGATCTAGATTTTTGAGGTGAAGCATATTCATCAAATCTGGGTTTGACATGGCCTTGTATGTTAGGCAAAGGTCACCTCTGAGCAAGCGGTGGCGACTGAATAGAGCTGGAGTTCTTTCAGTCGGGCAGCATAGGACAGATGTTTGACACCCTTTATCCTTTTGGTGAGGAACTTTTGTGGCCTCTCCAGCTGCTGCAAGTGTTGGGTCAGATACATTCCGAATGGGGCATTGTACTCAATCATTGGTCTGATGAGTGATGAGTATAGGGAGACTATGACCTCCCTTGATCTAGATGAGAATCCCTTCATGATAAGGTGGGCAATGTAGAAGGTCTTCCTAACTACTTTAGCTACATGGGTGTCGAATGACAGACTACTATCAACCTGGGTCCCCAGGTCCCTGATAACTTCTTCTGTGCTCAGTGGATTGCCACCTATTTGGTAGCTAGGGGTAACCTTGTTTTTCCCGAAGGGTATGACTATGCATTTTTTGGCATTTAACTTTAGGCCATGGCTCTGGCACCAGTTATCCGTTTCTGTGAGACCCTTCTGAAGGATATCTGTGTCAGATGTGTTTTCTACTATGGCCCAGTTTGCAGTCATCTGCAAACTTTGTCAGCCATAACCCTCCTGTGTTTGCTTGTACTTGGAAAAGTAGATGCCAAACAAGAGTGGGCCCAGGACTGAGCCCTGTGGTACACCACTTGTGACAGGCTTTGAGTCTGACATGGCACCAGCAACTCTGACCCTGTGGGTTCTGTCACTCAGTCAGTTTGCAACCCATCTTGTGATGTATGGGTTAACATTTAAGCTGATGAGTTTTTCAATGATACCCGAGTGGGGTATTGTATCGAAGGCCTTCGCCAGATCGAGGTAGGCTGTATGGACTGCCTTTCCCTCATCAATGGCTTTGGTGACTGTTTCGGAAGTCAACCAAGTTTAGAAGGCATGATCTGCCTTTGACAAAGCCAAACTGGGATGGGTCCAAAGTCTGCAAATTCTCTATGTCTTTATTTATGAGGTCCATTATGATCCTCTCCATGGCTTTGCAGATAAGGCTTGTCAAGCTAATGGGCCGGTAATTTCCAGGGTCGGTGAAGGCACCGCCTTTGTGAAGTGGGACCACAGTTGCAGTGCGCCACTCCTGGAGTGCGTATCCAGAGGTAAGACTATGATTAAACAGCTGTCCTAGCTGTGGGTTTAATTCCTCGTTGAGTTCGTGGAGCACACAGCCGGGGACACCATCAGGTCCCATGGATGCTGTGTTTTTTGCTTTGGAGAGAGCAGTTCTCACTTGGGCGTTGG
This sequence comes from Protopterus annectens, assembly GCF_019279795.1. NCBI lineage: Eukaryota > Metazoa > Chordata > Ceratodontiformes > Protopteridae > Protopterus > Protopterus annectens. Next base: position 254,023,715 of record NC_056746.1, on the reverse strand, counting down.
AGATGTTTGGGGGCTGCAATCGCTTGGTATAAATATCTCTCCTTTTGGGGAGGGGAGAAGTTTGCACTGAACCTGTCAGCCAGTATGTTGGCAATGTCTGTAGGATCAGTAATCTTCACATCATTTTGAACTAGTTCTGAGCATATCTGGGAGTTTCCTCCCAGGTTTCTAACATAGCTAAAGAAGGCCTTATGATTGTCTTTTGAGTCTTTAGCTATTTTTCTCTCAAAATTTGCTTTGGATGATTTTATGAGAGCTCTTAGTTTTTACTTATAGTGATCAAGGGTGTCTTACCTTTTAAGGATTTTGCTCTATCTTGTAGTAGCTTCCTCCTTTTGTTGTAGAGTTTGTTTATGGCTGGGGTCCACCAGACTGGACGCTTGCCTTTGGTACAAAGAGTCTTTGTTTTGCTTGGGATTGCCTTATCCATGCAGTCCTGCAGGTGCTGGTAGAAGGCATTTGTAAGTGATTCAGCGGCTTGAGTACTGTTTTCCGCCCGGCTCGGGGCCTTAAAGGAAACCCCCCTAGTCTTTAGAAGTGTGAAGTCGGCTTTCCGGAAGTTCTTTACTGTGGTCTTTTTTATTTCAGGTGGCGGTGGGATGAGGACCTCCAGCGAGATTAGTTTGTGATCTGATCTCACCAGTGAGGGGTATACTTCCGGTGTTGAACATTGTGCTCACATGTTCGTGATGATGAGATCAAGTATGTTTTCTCCTCTTGTGGGGATGGTGACTAGTTGTTCCATGGCATTTGAGTTTATGAATTCCAGGAACTTTTGGGCTAGGGTGTTTGGGCTTGAGTAGTGTTCCCAGTCTATATTAGGGTAATTGAAGTCACCTAGTATGATGGTGTTTGGTGATACATTTATCCCCTCTAGTGTTTTCAGGAAGGCCATGTGAGGTTCCTGAGTTTGTGAGGGTGGCCTGTAACATGCTACAATTTGCAGAGCATTCTTGCCTATGGTTAATTGCACCTGGATGGTCTCCGATGCATCGTGCGTTGCCACCAGTCTTGAGGTGTGGGTGTCTTTGATGAATATGGATACCCCCCCTCCTTTCTTGGTATTGTCCGGATTTTGGGGCTGGAACACATGATAAGAGGTAAAACCTGATAGTGCTGGGGTGCTCTCAGGAGCCTTGAACCAGGTTTCTGTCACTGCACAGACATCGATGTTCTCCATACTGAGAAGGGCCTCGAGTGCGTGCATTTTGAAATTTAGACTTCTGGCATTGAGCAGCATCACCCTTAGTTTTTTTCCTTTTTTGTGTTCTAGGGTGGTAGGTTTAGAATTTGAGCCTTGCCTAAAAAAGGCACTATGGGGGTGGCAAGAGCCTTTGCCAATATCCGGAATCCCAGGGTGACAGGTGCAAGCCGTCCCTTGGCAGCGTGGCTTGTCCAGCATGTCATCCCAGGCAGACAGACATTGGATCCCCTTTGAATGACACCAGAGTTTAAGCCAATTGTTAAAGCTGATCATCTTATCTCTGTATTGTGGCATCATTCTTGGTGAAGGTAGGATACTGCTCAAGGTCAGGGTCATACCTGCCCGGCTACATAATCAGAGAGCTCCTCAATGTCTCTTTTCATGTAGTCCAAGGAGGTGCGTCTCAGGTCGTTTACACCAGCGTGGACAATGACTGAGTCGTATTTGTACCTGCTGTTGAGAGACCTGAGTGCTTGCGTTATGTGGCGGATTCTAGCGCCCGACAGGCAGCTTACTGTGACCTTCTCCTTACTCAGTCTGGTGAGCGGGACGTCAGTGTGTCTGACTATGGAGTCACCAATGACTAGTGTGTCTGGCATTGTGTTTGGCCTTAAGGGCTGTGACTGTTTGACACTCTGACTGTGAGGTCTATGTGTTGCAGGTGTTGTGTTCTGAGGTGGTGGTTGTTTGGGTGTCTGCTTTGGTGGCCTCTGCTGTTTTGGTAGATTTTTGATCAGAGCCCGAGTATGTCTTTGTGTGTTTATGTGTATGATTTGAGGTTGTGATGGTACTATGTGAGACTGGGTCTATAGTGTGTGTGGTAACCTTCTCCTCCTGACTGGTCTTGCCAGTCCTATGTTGAGAGAGCTCAGCCTCCAGTTTGGCCGTATAGTTGCATCTCTCGCATGTATTTGTGTTTTGTGGGAGGAGGAGAAGGTTGTCTGTGTACATGAGGCAATTGTAACATTGCTTCAATATTCCCAGGTTCACCAGCTGAGCAGGAGAGGACACTAGCAACTGATCCCTCGACATGCTAGAAGGACTAGACAAAAACTTTAAAAGAGATTCCGGGGACGTGGGTGACCGAGAAATGGGGTTTGCCTTTTTGGGGTGCTATCTATAAGAGTGCCGTATCAAGGTAATAAGTACTGTAGGAGCAAGTGCTAGGTTTAACAGATAGAGAAAAGTCTACTTGGAGTCAAGTAGAGATGATCTTTTTAGGTATTAGAGAAAGTGCTAGTAACAGGGATGCTTAAAGGTAAGATTGAAAAGAATGCACTCTGCAGTGTGCACTAGAGAAGTTAGATATGAAAGTAGGTAACTTGAGTTTTACCTGTTTAAAAAGTTAAGGTTTAGTGGAGAGTTACTATTTTTAAAACAGCAAGATGGACTGAAAGGGGTGGTTACTTTTGTATTTTGGTACTATGAAATACTGTAGGATGGCCAATAAATTTAAATAATTGAAGGGGTGGGATTTCAAAAGTGATGGTTTTGTGATTACTCACATAAGCCAGTGAAAGTAGAGAGAAATGAGATATATGGTCAGATTAACATAAGAGGCGGGCAACTAGAAAGACAGTGGTATTTAACAAGACAACTTAAATGGGTGGGAGGGAGGGAGCTGTAGAACCAAGGCATAGAAATCTAACAAATCAGTCTTCAGTCTTGCAAAAGAGTGAATATTTTAATTTTCATGATATCAGCTGTTCTGTATCTGCGCCAGTTTATACCTTAGCTACAGCAGTCATGCAGTCCCTTACCTCCAAAGTGTAACATTTACTGATCTATTAACTGGAAAGATAGCCTGACCAAAGTATGCATGTATTTTAATGACCATCTTGGCAAAAGTGGTAAGACCTGGCACTACATCAGAAAATACATCTCAGGAATCCGTTATTGAGCTGCATTTTTCTTACTTTTTTAATAATGACTTCTCATCATGCCTACACAACACAGGTTGTATATTGTAGTCTGATGATTTAGTTCTATTGAAAAGCCACAACAATTCCAATCAACTTAATTCAGATCTACAACATGATGCTTCTTGTGCTTGGAAATGGATATGTAAAAACAGACTATTATTACTATCAAATTAAGAGTTATAGTACGGTACGCAATAAAAAATAGCTAATAACAAATTACTACTAATAAAAGATCCAGATAACACTTCCACACATTGTGCCATCATTCAGATACATATGGCCATTAACCTGAACTAAATACTGATCTTAAGCAAACACGCAAAATAAGAAATTAGTGAATTCCTTATCCAACTGAAAGTGTCATACAGAATATCTCCTCTTTTATCCTTAAGCATTAGATAGGCCCCTGCAATCAGTGTGCTGATGCCCAAACTTAAATATACTTTGCCTATTATAGCACTTCATTCTCCACAGAGTACAGCTGTGCTACAAACTGTAGAGAGTAAGATACTAAGATTTCTACATGTGAAACTTCATCGTCATAATCATCATCATCATAATCTCTGTGTTACCTTGCAAAAAACTAAGTGGAAGCTCATTGTGGCTAGGGATAATTTCTTACCTGGTAACCTCATCTTCAAACTAATGAATGACAGGTCTTTCCCTCTGATTAAAGTCAAGATTTTTAATAAAAGTTTTATTTACTCATGAGAAGTAAGGTGAGCTCCCAATTGCAAATATCTCCATTTACTTTAATTGTCACAGAGGCAGCATTTAGCAAATTTGCTCCTAGCACCTGGAATCATTTGCCATAAAATGTGCAAAATAGTGATAGTCTTTCAGTATTTCACAAATTGTTAAAATCTCACCTTGCAGACAGATAGAAGTGCAACTGTCTCATGGATTCCAGTTAAGACGCATCTGTAAATGTGGGGCTTTGCCATTTATTTGCAACTCAGAAACTCATTCAACAACAGCTGATATAATTTCAAACACACACACACACACACACACACACACACACACACACACACACACACACACACACACACACACACACATAGATATATATAGATATATATATCCATATATGGGTCTAGTTTAATTAACCGAAAGCTGATTCCAGCGAATGCAAATCCATCAACACAAATGCATCGAACCACAAAATAAGCGAACTCACAAAACCGCGAAATTACCGTGAAATTCGAAATGTGGAAGTGTTTTGGTTGGCCCGTCTGAGCTACTGATCCGTAAGGTAAGTGTGCGATAGTTACGTACATTAGGGTGCAGGTTAAGGTAAGTGCATAGATAGGTAATGTAATATGGGTAATGTATTTAATGTTTAGTATAGGGTTTGAGGTAGGGGTTTGGTTAGTGTATGTGTGTGGTTTATTTATTTTGTTTGGGTATAGCTCCATAGTGTGCGGTAGTTATGGACCTTAGGGTTAGGGAGGGGTTAAGGAGAGTACATAGATAGTGGTGTATATGGGATTTAGTGTAGGGTTAGAAGTAGGGTTTTGGTTGGTGTATGTTTGTGGATTATTTATTTTGTTTGGGTGGGTAGTGTGTTTCGGGCGGTGGGGTTGGCCGAGTATGACAAATCGGTATTTTGAGTTTCGTGGTTTTGTGAGTTCGCTTATTTCGCGGTTCAATGTGTATGTGTCGATGGATTTGCATTCGCTGGAATCAGCTTTCGGTTAATTAAAGTAGACCCTATATATATATATATATATATATATATATATATATATATATATATATATATATATACATACTGTAAACATTTGTTTTACTAGAGGATATACTGGGGATAACCATCATCATCATTAGTAATATCGTCTTCATTATTTGTTTCTTGATGCTTTATTTCTGAATGAATATGTTTCTTATTCTTCGTATGACTTAAACAATCTACACTTCTTTAGGGAAAACAAAATGCTGAGTTGATAATTGTGTATATAGTTTACTATTGTGAATTTAGAACATTTATTCCAGTTCATTTATATACTCCTGCATGCTTCTTTTTGCCATTTAGCCCAGGTCACAACTGAAAATGGTCAGGTGGTTAGGACAAGTTCATTTACCTGATTAACAAAGGAAATAAGTAGATAAGTAAAAGAAAAAAAGAAAATACAAGGAAACAACATATTTTGATGCAGCTTGATAACAAATTTTATTTTATAACCCATAATTATATGACCATGGAGTTAGTATGTACAAGTATGAAAGATGTTAGGGCAAATTGAGGTAAAGTCCCCTCCTTGGGGGATATAGACTGTGTAAGTGTTCTGCTCTTTAGTGGTTCAGGGTCATGGGTTTCAATTGTTTAGAATTTTGCTGTTGGTATTTAGTCAGGGTTTTTAACAATGAAATGTAGTTAACTACATTCAGTTCAGTAACATTTGGCATACTTGTTACATGGCATCACTAGCATTATTTGTTAAAGTTTTAAAGCATTTGCTTTCTTAATAGTCTTTATTCATACCACACCATCACTGGACTCATATACTCTGTACTGTTTACTTGTAGCTAGTCAAGGCTAACAAATATATACTATGTATGAAAATATCTGGGCATGGTACTTATACTACTAGCATTAAGTTTAAATACACTCTATGCTGTATGTTACTCATGTACATAATGTTAGTTCATGTAACCTAAATTCATGATGTAATATGCCTTGTAGAACTGCACGCCATGTATTATGATTGTATATATACTGTCCATTGTCCCAAGCTTTGTGACTATATGCACTCTTCTGTTTGTTATGTCTTGTAAATGCTGTTAAATCTTTGTGAAGCTTTTCTCCCCAGGCCTCCACTGAAAATGGGCTCACCTAGGCCCAGTGCACTTTCTCGGTTAACAAATGCAATAAATAAATAAATAAATAAATAAATAAATAAATAAGAATGAAGCACAAACTCTTCTGTGCACAAATGACAAAGGTTCACATGGTCAGCACACAGCACTTTCATTAACACACATAAATATTGAAATGTGTGGGTTAGCATCTATGAGCATGACATATGCTGTAATGAGGCATTATAATAATGTGAACAGGAAATCCACATATTTATGTATGTAGTAATTCAGTACAGATAACTGGTAATGTGTTCTTATAACTACAGAAAACCCAAGGGCTCCTAATATAGTAAGAAAGACATACAGCATAAAGACAAAAAGACATGTACACTACTTTTTATTTTATTTATTTTTTATTTTACATTTGTTGACCGGGCTAGTCTAGCTGGATATATGTCCATTTTCAGTAGAGGCCCAGGAAGAAAAGCTCCAGGTGATAAAAAAATGCAGTTTTAACATACATACAGAGAAAGTGACATATACAATCAAGATTATGCTAAAAAAGGCTATACATAACAAAAAGGTGGAGACAAAGGTATATACAGTCAATATGCAGTATGGTAAAAAGGTAAGGTACAGAAGTTATACTTGATGGTAAGTTGAGGCAGTTGTAGCAGGTTTTGTAGTTCAAGCCAGCCCAACTGCTTTAGATTCAGACAGTGATGGGTTCGAAAGGGATTACCAGTGGCAAATCTAGCAATGTGATTATAAGAGTTGGCCAATTTGAGAAGATTATTTTTAGACAGGTTAGTATATATGGGGGAGGCATAGAGAAGTGTAGAGATAAGATGGGAGTGGGCAATGGTTGATCTTGCTGCTGGTGTAAGGAATGGCTTAATCTTGTATAGGGACCCAATTTTTCTGTTGACTGTTTTCAGTGTTATTAATATGGGTGTCAAAGTTGAGATTGTTGTCTATTGTAATACATAGGCGTTTGGTGGTAGAGTCAGGGGGTATGAGGGTCCCATTATTAGATACGACTGAGAAATCAATGGGGGAGGACTTGCGAGTAGGTGTAAAGAGGAGGAGCTTTGTTTTTTGGGATTGAGGAGGAGGCAATGTTTTGAGAACCAGGTGCCCAATGTGTTAAATACTTTCTGAGTTAGGGATTGCAGTTCTGATGCAGAGTTGGCTGGACATATGAGAATTGAATCATCTGCATATTGTATGCAGATAGCTTCAGGAATAACTAGGTATAGATCATTGATAAATATTGAGAATAAGAGAGGTCCTAGAATGGAACCTTGAGGGACCCCGAGGATTACTGGTAGGTGGGAAGAAAGACTATTCTCCCAGAGCACTGCCTGCTGCCTATTAGTAAGGTAGGAACTAAACCATTGTATAGTCTGATTGCTAAGTGAAAGAGATTTCAGGATATTTATAAGAAGAGTATGGTTTACCATATCAAAGGCTTTTGAAAGATCAATAAAGAGTACTGAAGAGAGAGCATTGTCATTACGGTTTCTGTTAATGGAGTCAGTGAAGGATAGGAGGACAGTAATAGTACTGTGAAATGGTCTAAAGCCATGTTGGCTGTTAGCTAGTAAATTATGTTGAATTAAATGGTCAAGTAGCTGGTGATGAATGCATTTTTCCATTATTTTTGCTAAGAGTGATAGTAGGGCAATAGGCCGATAGTTAGAATATTCATTTGAGTTACCCCCTTTATTTAATGGTATAATGTGAGAGATTTTTCAGATGTCAGGGATGGTACCCTCATTTATGGTTCTATTAATGAGGATGGATATAGGATATGCTACTGATTTGGCTGCTGTTTGCAAATATTCAGCTGGAATTTGTTCAGCTGAAGGAGTGCATGGCTTAAATTTTTGGATATGCTTAAAGATGAATTTAGTAGAGATGGGTTTCAGGTGGAAAGTAGGGAGGGGATTAGGAGAGGAGGTAAGAAGGCTAGAGTTATCATGGGATAGCTGGCAGGCTAGAGATTGAATGGCCTCTGTAAAGAATGTGTTGAAGGTATTAGCAGTTTGGATGGGAGTATTATGATTAGCATCAAGTGGGGTTGGTGTGCTAGAATGACCTGGGTGTAGTAGTCTATTGATACTTGCCCAGAACCTTTGTGGATTATTTTGGTTTGTTTGTTGTAGTTTGCTATAAAAGTTCTTTTTATCTGAGAGAATAGCCTTTTGTTACATTTTTCAAGTGTCTAAAAGGTTGCTGGTCTGTAATATTTTTGGTAGCACGCCACCTATACCAAGCTTTGTTTCTGACTAAGATTTTCTGTCTGGTTTATTTTGTGAGCCAGGGGGCTGGTTTTGACTTGATTCTATTACAGCGTTTTGGAGCATGCTGGTCAAGGATAGTCAAGAATTTTTCATTGAAGTATTTGACTGCTTCTTCAAGTGAGAGTGTTTTTAGAGGAGTCCAGTCACAAACATTCAATTCACTTTGAAATAGTACTGGGTTAAACTGTTTATTGGACCTTGAAGTTCTATATGTGGAAGGTTGGGAAATATCACTTTTTTGTCTGATAATGTAGGTCAAAGAGTGGTCGCTAATGTCATCTGGTAAGATTCCTACCTTATATGTTTGGAAATGGTTATTAATAAGAATCCAATCTAAGGTACTCTCTTTATTGTTTGGTTTGTTAAGTCTGGTAGAAGAGTTGATGATTTGAGTGATGATTTGAGTGAAGCTCTGGAGATTAATGTGAGAAGTAGGATGTTCAGTGTTGACACACTTCCAATCAATATTAAAATCCCCTAGGATTATAAGTATCTATATCTATTCAACAAGAAAAGACTGAGAAATTAAAAGTGCTTGAATATTAGTGAAAGCAAAGGCAATGTTACAAGTAAAAGGATGCAAAACCGCTGAATAAGAAAGAATGAAATGCACTAGATCTATGTGTACTTCTGTAAAAGAAAATCTTACAACAGTACCATACTAATAGGGATATACCTAAACACATGCATGCATATGTGTGTGTGTGTGTGTGTGTGTGTGTGTGTGTGTGTGTGTGTATATATATATATATATATATATATATATATATATATAGAGAGAGAGAGAGAGAGAGAGAGAAGCATACTTAATGCAGTACCTGGGAAACACTGCCAGTTGTGGTGTTGTATCTGCTGCCAGGTTTGTTTTTACTAATGGATATGTCATGGAAGAGAATAGGGCAGGTGCTATGAAATACAGAGCAAGCAGACAAAACAGAGACAGACTCTCCATGACATCTGATGAGAGGTAAGCACTTCTAGTCATTGGGTCATTATGTCTTGAGGATATTAAATTTCTGACCCCTGGGTCTAGAGATGGTTCTGAAAAGGAGTATCCAGGGAGTTAACTGTGAAAGATGAATGTATTCTGGCAGGTGTCCCCAAAACATTGAAACTGAGTAGGAGCTACTGTCCTTAAAAGAGAAGCCTGTGAATTATCCTTATCTGTATAATCACAAAACAAAGCCAAGGGAGAAGATTGGTATCTGTAACTACTGTTTGTTTATTTTAACTTTGTTAACCAGGTAAATTAACTGGGCCAAAGACCATTTTCAGCTAGGACCTGGTCCAAAAACCAGTAGCAACTTTTCAAAATAATATTTATAGACAGATTAACTTCCAAGTTACATTTCAAATGAAGACTTATACTCGTTTTATAATATAACTGTCCAGCTTTAAGATAAATTGCGTATTCATGAATACAGAAATTTTGTTGACTGAAAAGATGGCAATGGAAATTTGGAAAAAAAATCTAGCATTGCATTAATGACTGTGTTTCTTTTACATTACTCTGCATTTTGTGCATTTTCCTTGTAAATAAACCTTAATTTTAAAATGAAAAACTGGTTCCAGACACTCTTCAAATTACTGCAATACAACCAATACAAATGTATACACACACACACACATATATATATATAGATATAGATATATATAGATGTAGATAGAGATAGGTATAATTATAGATATGTAGATATACATATAGGTACATAGGTAAGTACTAGGCTGGCTTCTCTTGAGGACCATTTCAAGCCTAGTCATTTTCCCTTTCTGTCCTGAATTAACCTATCTCATTTGGTTAGAAATTGGCCTTACTAAAGAGAATAACTGGGTTCATACCAAAGATAATGTGAGGGGACACATGCATGAGATAACACATTTAGGAGCTGCCTTTGTCCATTAGTAGTACATGAGCATACGTGGGGTAAATTTTAAGTTTCCCATCCATAGGTTCATGTTGCACTTGAATATGAACAGGAATGAACTTTTGTTTTATGTAGATGGGGAGTCTGTTCATGAGCAGTGGTATCCTGTGCGAGATATACCTGTCCCTCTAAACTCAATTTCCAACCTATCTGGAGACATCAATCTCAGACAGATTATTTATATAAGAAAAGTCAGAAAAGCACTTAGTACTTCCTGGCCATTTATATTTGAAACAGAATGCTTTTCATACTGAAAAATAAATCAAGCCAGAACAGGTGCCACAGTTAGTCTCAGTCTTTTCCATACTTGCCACTCCTCATTCTAATTTAGCTACTTACTTGTTGCAGTAAACAGCACAGTACTAGGTAGCCTTAACCTTTTTATACAACTTTCTTTTCAGCAAAGTTTGCTCTTTTGATACCAGCATGTCTATAAAAAAAATGTTTACATTTGAAAATGCTGCACTGCCAGCTATTGCTTCGCATTTTTACTGTGAATAAATGTACACCCAAGCTGTTGTTTCTACTCACTGATTTGTATGGGCAGACTATATGAATCATCCCTTTTTAAAATGAAAGCAATGAGGCATTTTGCACAACTAAACATTCTGTGACTAAAGAGTTAAGAGAATAGCAAAAAATATAATTCTTAACAAAAATTTTTTTTTTTTTTTGCTGTACTCGTAGCTTTCCATTAGTAAACAAAAGTTTCTGGCAGTGTTGCATATGTTGTCCACCACTGCCACTTGTTTACAGTCTTTTATATTGTACATTTGCACTCATCAGTGATATACTCAAATATATCCACAGCAGAGGTTTTCCAATATTAATAAAATTTGCATGACTACACCTCCTGCGCAGTCCATGGGACATAACCCACTATTAAATAGAAGCAGCCTTATCTTAAGATCAAACACACCAATTGAAAATGTTTAAACAGTATTTCGGGTTTTATCCCTATATCAAAAAATATCAAGCAAAGAAATGTTTTCCACAGATAAGAGACCAAAGTAGTGTCTAGCCAGAAGGGGATCCACAGCCACACTAAAGAACTATCAGCCCATCATTCTTACCTATATCATCTGCCAGTGTTATGAAATGAATGCTGATGGAAGTTTTCCAGGCAGATACAAACAATTTGGTTATTCTGAACAGTATGGTTTTATGAGCAGAACAGCATACCTTCTATACATGGTCAATCAAAACGGTCACAGCTGCAATGTGTGAGATGTTACATGTGCATATAACTTATCTCTGTCCTATAAAGGCATATCACACCATTCCAAACAAAGGGAATACAGAAATTTTTTAACAACTCATACATATTACATTTGTGAAAACCTGGACTGTCAATTGGGTCTTTGGTAGAAGCTAAGTGAGGATGGCCAGTTCTTCACACTAGTTGAGGATTTCTGGCATCTTTTCATATGCTTAAGCCAACACCAGCAACCCCTAGAATATCAGATTTGCTGATAACTATAAACATAGCACTACTGCCCTCTCCCCCTCTGATACTTCAGTCCTTAAAAATGAGTTTGATGCAAAGCACATAGCTGTTGTCATCTACTGTACCAGGAGAAGAACATTCCTTAGAAACTGTTATTGAGGACCCATCTTTACTTTGATCAGCAAGTTACCATGGTAGTAAGAAAGTTCTTTGGTGTGGCTCACGATACTCAGAGAGGATATCATTGTGGCACTGTATACCTCACTGATTTTTGCCAGTCATGGAGTACGATACCTTTGTCCATATGCACCAAACAAACTATATGGTTCAACTAGAGAGAGAGTACTGAGAGTTATTATTAACAGGACTGATAAGCTTAAAAGTTTGAGTTATTCATATAAAATAATAGTACTGACCCTGTTCTTATTCTATTATAATTTCTTTGACAGGTAACCCATGCTTTATATTTCAAGACATGAAAGTTCCCCTTTTATTTGAGGCCCTTTGTCAGGAATGAAGACTGGATGGCTAACATGAATTTAAATACAATTAACATTAGAATCTCATATCCATAAATTACAGTTGCAAATGTGACATGTTCATTACCCAAAGTCATCCATACATTTTGAAGAAACCACCATTCACTTTAAGACAGTGTCACTCCCTCCCCTCCTTTAAAAAGGAATTAGGAATTATGTGGGTATATGCAAATTCCAAAATGGGACCATAATGGTCAAGTGTTTTGAAGGCCATTAATAAATAAATGTGGCATATGAATCTATGGTTCCTTTCTGTACTCAAAGTATTTAAGACTGAAGGTGATTAAGTTGAAAGACTTGCATATGAACCTGTGATTCATTTCTGTACCCAAAGGGTATGAGACTGAATTCTATTAAGCCAAAAGCTGGTACACGAAGCTATGGTTCCTTTCTATACCCAAAGGTTTTGAGACTGAATGCCATTAAGCCAAAAGTTGGCATATGAGCATAGGATTCCTTTCTGTATCCAAAGTGTATGAGACTGAATGGCATTAAGCTAAAAGCTCGGAATATGAACCTATGTTCCCTTTCTGTACCCAAACAGTTTAGGACTGTACATGATACTCTCTCTAAGGCTGTACAAGCACCCTACAGCAGCATTACCTCCTTCCAGCTCTGTGAAATAAGCTCTTTGCTATGCAATGCTAAAATGTTGACTGCCATACACATCACAAAAGCTGCACTCAGTGCACTCAGGAAGCTCAGCTGCTTGTGAATGCCGCACTTTGACCAGCTTAATGTTTACCAGAGGTCTATTGAAAATCACAAAGTCATATCATAGGTAAAGACAGTGCCTGAGAGATTCAAGGACAGTAAGAAGTAGACCATGGCTGGTAGTTAAATCAAGGCTTCTCAAAATTCTGCTCTCTTCTATATAACTTCCAAGCTTGTTTGATCTGATGTTTGTGCATCCTTTCAAAGTAGTGCAGCCAGCCTTAAAGGATGAAACAGCTTCCTCGATACAGATGAACAGTCAAGGGTAAAAGGCCTCTA